>NC_037679.1:21201165-21236129 GCF_003255815.1 Theropithecus gelada | reverse complement strand
ATTTTTTTTTTTTTTTAGCGGAGACGGGGTTTTACCGTGTTGGCCAGGCTGGTCTTGAACTCATGACCTCAGGTGATCCGCCAGCCTTGGCCTCCCAAAGTGCTGGGATTGCAGGCCTGAGCCACCGCACCCGGCCTATACTTTTCTTTATGACATTTCTTTTTACCGTAGCACTTTCCAAGATGAATTGAAACACAGTTAGCAAGAGCTAAGAATACACCTATTTTTCATTAAATAAGAACTCTGTTAGCAACTTGGTAGCGGTTGCATGTGATCTGCTAATGGCAGCAGACCCTGGATGATTCCTTTTGATGTTGCCCTCTAAAGAAAGGTCTCTCGAGACCATCCTGGCTAACATGGTGAAACCCCGTCTCTACTAAAAATACAAAAAACTAGCCGGGCGAGGTGGCGGGCGCCTGTAGTCCCAGCTACTCCGGAGGCTGAGCCAGGAGAATGGCGTAAACCCGGGAGGTGGAGCTTGCAGTGAGCTGAGATCGGGCCACTGCACTCCAGCCCGGGCTACAGAGCAAGACTCCGTCTCAAAAAAAAAAAAAAAAAAAGAAAGGTCTCATGAGAAAGCATTACTCTCTGCATTATCCCCTTCTGACTTCTGGTGGTTTTGTTTTATTTGGCTATTGATTGGTATTACACATCCCTCTTAATGCTAACATTAGATGGTGCTTTATCAGAGCACTTAGTGGAGAATTATGTATATAGGTAGAAAGTTCATTAAATAGTTTGAACTATGTATCTGGGATGCGTCATCAGCCAAATATATCAGCTAAATAAGTTCTAACATGAGCGCTGATTTGAAATTTTGGTAAATTGACTCATTTAACTCATCTCTGTTATACATTTTGTATTTTGTAGAGCAATATGCATTATTTAGATGAATGCAAAACTCCCCTTTGTACTCAATCTAATACATTTTTAATGGCTAATGATAGTATAGATAATCTCATACAGGGGAGCAAATCATTTCCCTTTGGTTATCATTACAAATTTACTTCTGAACAAATTAAAAATGAAATCATCGTCCCTGTCAGAAATAGGCAGGAAAACAAAGGCTTATTAAGAATTTGGTTTTTCCCCCTGGTGAAATACATTATCAATAATCATTGCAGTCTATAATGCATGTGTTTTGGCATGACATATTAATTTGTGCTGATTTAGTGGTTTAGAAACCATTGTCATTTTGTTCTTTTTGTTTTTGATTTTCTCTTCTGGGGACTCGGAGCAGTCACATATCTTCTGTAAATGAGTTTGCATTATGGTAATCACACTAAACCTGTATGGTGTAAAGACAAATAAAAGTTGAAAATAAGAGGCTTAATTCTCACTGTTGAAAATAATAAAAAAAAAAGGTGAGACCTTTCCCCCTTCCTTTTCTTAGAGCATTTACTTTAGGAAACTTGTAATTATAAATACTCTCTCCTTTCTTTGAAATGTATATAAATCCTTTTGAAAACTAAATAGATTTTTTTGTCAGTTTACCCCCTCAAGGACTTGGCAGCCAATGTTTTGAAATGTAAACATCCAGGGAGATAGCAACTCAATCTCTCAGTTTCTGTGAGATGGTAGGAGCCAAACTTAAGCCTCAAAATCACCTTGTCATAAAGAGATGAGAAGTTTGCTGTCCCCTAGAGAAAGCCAGTTAGCTTACACCTATGGTCACCCCAATTACCAGGTAAATTTAGGATGAAGCGTGCATGACAAATTGTACCATCAAGTCCTCTTAGTTGAGGACTAGTCACTGCTTATCTTGAAAATATGTATGTAATGATTTGTATCTGTGTGACTGTATACAAGAGTGAGATTTCTTTCATTCTCTGGAATCTCTGAGCAGATTACCTGTGATGCACATTCCATTCTGGTTTAATGCTTATTCAATGGTAAAAAATGTTTTCTTTCTTACTACTTTTATGGATAAGATTTCTGGGTTGGGAACAGATTTTGTTTTCAATTCTCCTTAACAAAAGGCATGGGCTAATATAAAAAGTAACACTTTGACCAGCTTGTAACTTTAGTTGTACTATGCCTTTCCTTCTTTAATCAGATGTGCAATTCAGAGCAAACCCTGGTGGCTAAAATCACTGAGGATTGATCAATATTATGTATAAAGAAAAAGACCATTACAGTAGCTTTTTTTTTGCTTCAGAAGAACAGCATTCCAAATTCAACTGTGAAAGCTATTGTGAAGATAGGATTAGCTAAATGGCACGTTTGTCACTTTTCCTTTTAATTATTACTCAATAAATTATCTCAAACAAGCTATATTTAGGCTAATTTTATTCTATTAAAATTATCTATTCATTTTAAATATCACTTGCTTTCAATTATATTGTTGTAGGATTCTGCAAAATGTTAAACTTGGCATTGCCAACTCAAAGGTGACTTGTGGTACAGGAATGATTTATGCCTGTGAAATTGCAGAAGTCTAAAAACAGGGCTTGATGTTACATTAATATGTACTGCGGTACACAGGCACAATAGGGTTAGAGGAGGATGGAGTTTCATCTCTAACTCTCAGTTGTCCTGCTTTTGTCTCTGAGTCTGAGGAATGCCTGAATAATTAGATATTGCTCATTTGTCATTTGTATCATTTCCTATCAGTAACATACCATCCTGCCCCTCCAGTTCCCAGGTTTTTATGAGGAAGCACGTAGTCTTTTTTTTTTTTTTCTTTTTGAGACAGAGTTTCATGCTTGTTGCCCAGGCTGGAGTTCAATGGCACAATCTCAGCTCACTGCAACCTCTGCCTCCCGGGTTCAAGCGGTTCTCCTGCCTCAGGCTCCCGAGTAGCTGGGATTACAGGCATGTACCACCGCACCTGGCTAATTTTATATTTTTAATAGAGATGGGGTTTCTCCATGTTGCTCAGGCTGGTCTCAAACTTCCGACCTCAGGTGATCCGCCCGCCTCAGCCTCCCGAAGTGCTGGGATTACAGAGGTGAGCCGCAACGCCCGGCCAGAAGCATGTAGTCTTTAATAAGCCATTCTGCACAACTCTAGTTGCTGTTTGAAGATACCCTTCATATATTGGACTGGATAATAACAGACCATTGCTGCTAGGTTCTGATGGGGTAAGTGTGTGATTTTGACCTTAGGATGAGATTGGAAATGAAAACATCCAGCTAGATTTACAGCAAATATTACAGATTCGAAGGGGTCAGTGTTAGCAAAGTGAATGCCAGAAGTTCTGGGGAAGCAACATTTCTGAATGAACAGCAAACAGGATTTTGGTTAATGTTTCCTCTAGTGTGATGCCCCTGATTTCAGCTGTAATGAGTGTAAGATGACAGTGTTGAAAGATGCTTGTCTTCAACCTTTCTGAGTGTGAACTCTGATCAGATGAATGGAAGTCATGAAATTGAGTTCACACATCTATTGTCAGTGGGGCTAGAGGTTGCATGAGTACAAGGATATACTGTAGAAAGAGAAATGGAGGCTAGTACCACCCAGAATATATGTGGGAAACAAGTTTCTCTCCTCTGTGGAGAGACTGTAGTAGACTGCTGATAAGACAGATAAAAAGGCGATGAACCAACTGTGCTCAGGACAGCCCTAGAGTTTTCTTAAGTGAAGTCTATGAGTATTAAACGTGTTAGTTATATGATTTGCCTAAATATGTGCTAGCTTATTTTTCCTATATCATAATACATCTTAGTATTTGTCTCTTTCTATAAGCTGATGAGGAAATTGGGTCCAGAGTACATTATTGTATTATAATAAAGGAAGTATTCAGATTTAGGAGGTAGCTCTGTAGTTCTCTATAAAGCCATGTAGTTTAGAACACTTCTGATACTGCTGTTGAGTAAGTAGTTCAGCTCATGGGGATTACTGGAAAAGATCTCAGGAATCACCATCTCAGCAATCATTTTACATTCTGTAAAGATTTCTATGTTGCTATGGTGGAACACGTTACCCTAGTCACCAGCTGTCAATTTAAATACACACTGGGGGGAGTACTCTAATTTTGAGAGAGTATTAACTTGATCTTAATAAATGTTGATGTTTAATTCAATTGTGACCTTCAAGTTTACACTTTTCTGAAGAAAAATATCTCATGTTTTCACACATGAACTGTTGAAAAGTCATGAGATTGCAGCTGATTTTTTAATGGACTCAGAAAAATATTTAAAAAATAGCAATAGTTTCTACCTGAACCCAGCCCATTCCACTTGAATCCAAATAACAGTCTAGTGAATCTCTCCTGATTGCTTACTTTAAACTCAAAATATAATCAAGGGAGGACAAAGCACAAGTATAATGAAAGCAGGAAGAACTGCTTTCCCCTTACGCTCATGCAGTTAATTATATAGCAAGAAACCGCTTTCTCCCACCTGCTCTCCACCTCAGCTTCTTAACTAGGCAAACTCCTACTTGTCCTCCAAGACCCATTAGTACTGCCGCTTTTTTTTCCTATGACTCTTTCTCCAACCTCCTGTCTCACCCACAGGCAGAGCTAATTGCTCTTTCACCATTTTGTCAGCACTACTATGTGTTTTAGGATTTATCTATTTTTATATCTTCCTCCTTTCTTTTCTCGTGGGTTCTTTGAGGACAGGGACTATTCCTTTTCATTTCAAAGTGCCATTGGCTAATGCTACACTTAGTATTAGACTTAGAGTAGGTACTCAGTAAACATTTAGTAAAACTTGAAATAAATGAAAGGGCTCTCAGACAGACTCCAGAAATGGTCCATTCTTACTGTGCCAAAGTAGAAATTACTGTAATGGTACATGCCATCTGATGGATTGCTCTTATAGAAGCTGCACCAGAGGTTCTGTGGCTCATCAGCTGCAGAGCTGCCTTGGAATCTGCTTGAACTCTACAGTGTTTACCTTTCTGAATAAGAGTTATGTTTGGGCTTATGGAAGAACTAACAATCTGGGGAAATTTGGTTACCAAGTATTGCATGATGAGTGTGCATCTCCAGGTAAAAGCAAAATGTATAGAGTGTATATTTCCAGCTAAGTCCGAATTCATACTAGGCATGGTTATGGATCAGAGATGTATCAGTTCTTAGCACCTATAGACTCATTTAGGAATTAGTTTGATAATTTGATGTCAGCCATGGCACTGTATTGGTCAAATCCATTAGTCAGGTATGTATTGGCTCTTAGGGATCTCAGGTGGGCGTGGGTTATTGGTTCCAGAACCTAGTCTATGGAGTTGTTCTTATATTTGAGGGGTCTCTTAGGATCCTTAGGACTCTTCTGGGTTCTGGTTTATTCTGGGGCACTCTTGAGAAACAGATAGTTGTTGTTGGGTAACCTCCTAGTAACCTAGGCCATTTCTGCAGTCTGAGTGCTTGTGTATAGATATATCTGAAGTGTCTGCAAGTATGGGTATGTTTTAAAGTATCACAACTCAACATTATTCTGTAGGAAAATATAGGGTGCAGTATAACACAGTAATTAAGACCTCTTTTCCTGACATACCTCTACCACTTAAACTTTTAAGCCTCAGTTTCCTCCGTTTCTGTGCCGTGGGAATCCAATAGTACCTACCTTTATGCCACTGTGTAGGTTGGGCACTGTACATTTGCAAGGAGTACCACTCACCTTGTAGTCTATATAACTGGCACTCATAAGTTTTGAAGAGCACAACGTGCACACCACAATGGGCATAACTGTTTGCTTATGAGATTAGTGAGTCACTGCACACAGAGTGCCTAGTGCAGTGCTTGACATTCAAGAGGTACACAAGTGATGATCTTTATTGTTATAGAAAAGTCTACATTGTTCTTTTAGGATGACTGGATGGGATGAGAGGTATGATATGGGCTCTAACAAGTAAGATTTTCCAGTGATCTAACAGGTAGGTAAGGGATTGCAAATATAATTTAGTCCATAAATCATTGCTGGAGTCTATATTTAGAAGTTAGCTAGTATAACAGAAATCCCGGACCAAACTGTTCAAGGGTATAAATACAGCCACTTTTCATGTATTTGGAAGCAATTTTCTATCTCCAATCTTCATTTCTGAAATTTCAGTCCTTTGGGATATACATGTTCCTAGGAGTAAGAAATAAACCAAGGAGGCCTCTGACATAGTGGTTTCAAAAGACTTTGGTAACATGGAATTGACTTTTTCGGTTCTTCCAGAATTTTAATGGCTCTCAATGAACATATAATACTTAAGCAACATGGTGTTCTTGTTTCCCACCCAGAGAAGACCGAAATAACAAACTTGAAGGGGCGTGTGTGTATGTGTGTGTGTGTGTGTGTGTGTGTAGAGGGAATTGCTATTATGAAGAGGCAATGTTTGTGGAAGACATAATGACAGCAGGTGGAATAATCAAAAGCTTGACCTTGAGGGATAACAAGAAAAATAAAAAAATTCATATTGATAGTTATCTTTGAGACTTTGAGAAAATACATTCAATATTTTCTACTTTAAAAGAATATTTACATCTATAATTTGTTCTCATTTTATAAGCGTTTATTGAATAAAACATGATCTAAATGAAAAAATTTTTCTGACTCATAGTTAGACTGTATTTGCATCCAGATCCATCTCTTAGGCTGAAGTGATGTGGGCAAGTTACTTATGCTCTGAGCTTTGGTTTACTGATCTGTAAAGTGAAGGGGATACTTCCCACCACGCATGGGTGCCATGGGGCTGGGATGACATCATATATGTGAAGTGCAGCCAGCAAGGGCCTGGCATATTGCTAGCTCTCAGTGTATTATTTGCCTCCTCATATACTTGGCAAAATTTATTTATCTAAAACGCCCCATTCTCAATGAGATTTTACTGCATTGCTATTTCTCCGACTGGAAGTTAAATTTATAATGCACATCCTATGCATAAATGGTCATTTGAACTCAGTAATTAGAAACTTTGAATGTTCTAGATATTGCCAAAAGCCTGCAGGTGTGAGTCTGTAGTTAAGTGCTAGGGTGGTCTGAGATTCTCAAAACTATTTGTTTTCTAGTTTTGTGAGATTTCTGGAGCATTATAACTCTCTATTTTGAAGAAGGAAAAATAAATTTTATTTATTGTCAGTGCTACTGAAGTTAAGAAGACTGATCACATTTTTGTGTTAAATGCACTTTTAATATAGTACAGATAATGGTGCCGGGCTGGGAGACAATTCACTTTTTTTTTCATTTACTCTTATGTGCTTCTTGTCATTATTATATATCATATTGATTTGGAGGATGTTCTAGAGACTTACACTATTGATTAGGCAGAGTGTTTCTATACTTTGTGATTTACCAGTTTTTACTCCTTATGTCATCATTACCACTAGAATGAAATTACAAGTCTCTTTCTGTCATGACATTTTAAGTCTTTTATGACATGTACTGGATTAAATAATTTTATGTGAGCTACCTAATTCCCTTAAATTTATCTGAAATATGCCATCTACTTTGTAACCTCAAGTGGTCTTATGGTTTATTAGATTATTAAGCAAACATTTAAGGTGTAAATATAATTTAATAAGCTTCCCACAGGTGTCTAATTAGGCTTTAATTTCTGCTGCTAGAAGTAAATCTGGTAAAATATCTGTAGGTAGTCATAGTAATATCTCTGAAAGTTAAGTGGTCAAATATGAATTCATATTTTTATTCAATTTCAATTTTAATATCTTTAAATCTCTGATGGATTTCGATATCAGATCATTACACAGAAGAGATCATTCTTAAGTATTTGAGTGTTATTTTATAAGCCATCTCTTGCAAGAGGCATAGACTTCCAACTCAAGCTAGCTTAACAAAAAGAGAATTAATCAGCTCAAGTAGCTTGGAAGGATACTGGGGTAGATTGCAGAACTGGAGGAACAGAGGCAAGAATTAGAGCCTTAATTTAATGACGGCAGAGATCCGTCTGTCTCTGCCTGTTTTGTTGGTTTGTTTTTAACCTAAATGTCTATTTTTTTTATACTTTTGTCCTATTTTGGAAGGATTTTTCCACATGGCAGGGAACATAGCCACTGCAGCCCAAGCTTAGGAATTCCAGCGAAAACCTAGCTTTTTTCTCTTCATATCCATTTATCAGTGTCAGGGAAGATTCTGATTGGCCAGCCTTGGTCGTGTGCCCATGGAGATGATGAGAAAGCTTGCTAGCCATGGATAGGTAAACCTCAGCCACTCACTCTTGAATCCTGCCAAAACTCTGAGGAGTGTTACAGACCTTTGCAGAAAAGTCTTCAAGCACGAATGCATCTAAGTGTTTGCATACTCTTTCAGGGAGTTAATGGTCTTTCCTTAGTGTTTATAGATGTCAATTTAAGGACCCGGCTGATAAAATGTTAAGGCAACACCATTTATCACTGAAGTCAAATTTTGGCAGATGTGTTTTCACTTCCAAAATGGGAAATTCTTGCTGATAAGTATATATTAAAGTTACATATATAGTCACATAGAATCCATGGAACTATCTCTTTTTAATATAGTGGAATGTAAAGACTTTAGTTTTCCAGGGTTGAACTTCACAAGCTTAAGACAACTTTAAACTTTCGTGACAAAGCAGCTTCTGAGAATCATGAACACAGCTGAGAAAAGCTGGAACTTTTCTCATGCTGATTGTTCGATTTACCACATGGAAGAAAAGAGAAAAGTATTGAGGGATACCAGTGTCTCTAAGTCAAACTTTTCCATGAAAAATCAGAGTGGGTCCTAAGTGACTGGAGGAGACAGAAGAAACTCACTGAGAAGAGATGGAGTCCACGTGCATTACTGCAATGTCCCTGTAATTGACTTTCTAACTTACACTCTTGCCTTCTTCTTAGCTCTTTCCTGTAGGACAGACAAGACAGCCATTTAAAATAGAATCAAGCAGATCATGTCAATACTGTTTACTGGCCAACCCTTGTGTTAAAAATAGTTAACATGACCTGCAAGCCATGATCTGGCTCCTACTTCTTTTGCTACTTCATTGCATGCCAGTTTCACTCTTCCTGTTGACCAACCTATTTTCCATTTCCCACATGTGCCAAGCTCTCATTGGTTTCAGGCCTTTGCCTGCGTTGCACCTTATGCCTTCAGTGTCTTCTCTTCACTCTTTCTCTGGCTTTCTCTTATTTATCTGTTAGGCCTTAGTTTAATTATTATCTCCTCAGAAATGCCTTCTGGAACCAGAGTCCAAATAAGCTCCTTTCTGTCCTTCCCCCTCATAGTATTATATTACTGCAAGTTCTAATGCTATATTTGTTTGTTTAACATCTGTCTACTCTGCATTTTAAGCTCCTTGCAATTAGAGGTCATGTCTTTTTGGTTCAGTTGGTGCCTAACACAGTGCTTGGGACATAATTCTTAATAAGTTCTTTTTGAATAATCAGTGAAGAAACAGAAGCAGAATTATGGAATTAGACACAGCTGCAACAGCTGACTACAGAGATTAGAAATAGCAAGGGGGTGATAAACAGGAGACATCCTGATGGGGAATCAAAGAGAGAGATACATATACAAAATGTCCATAGAACAGTATTGCAACTTGGGGTGTGGAGCTGTGTGATTTCAGGCATGTCCTCCATGAGGACATGCACAGGCATGTGTACCTGCTGCTCAACAGCCCCTGAGAGAAATTGTGTGACATTCCAGAGGCCTGGCAATCAGTAGAGTTTGGCAGCTGGGGGAAGGGTTTGCAAACTGCATGAGAGTGACAAGCTAAGCCATTTGTGCCTATGTTTCAGCATGGGCTCCCCCACTAGATTTGGCTTCATTTGTGACACTGAATTATCATTATTTTTTAAAATTTTGGAAATTGCATTATATGCTTTGGAAGTTTTTTCATTAACATAGCTTTAAGGCAAAATGTGGTCATTTATCTTATTCTGGGAATACTTAGAAAAGGGGAGACTCAAATAGTAATTGGGATTTATAATCCTGGATACCCAATTTAGTAAAGCCATTTTAAAGAAACCAGGCCTTGGTCTGGTTCATTTATTCCTCTGCTTTAAAAAAAACAAACATTCTGCATTTTCTTGTCTATGAATAGGATCTTGTTGTGACATCTTATGTGTCTTTGTATCTCAGATTTTTTTTTTTACAGTTTCCTTTTGACTCAGATATAGTTAAAGCAGAGGTCCTTCACCTTTCCTGCTTTCTCTACAGTACTAATGTGACTTTAGTGTTTTTATTATCAGTGATGTGTGGATGCTTGGCTTTTGAAAGAGTACCTCACAATCTAAGCAACATCTCTGGCACCAAGACAGGAATCCCAGATCCATCAGGGGAGTTGGACTGTGCTTAAAGATTAAAGAGTCCAAACACAGACAAGACCTCCAAATAAGAGAACCAGCAGTTACCCCTTTGCTTCCCTTGATAATGGCTTCCACGTCTTATTATGGGATGCTGGCTTTATGACAATGGGAAATGGTAATGTTAAAAGGGACTAGTAAAGATGTGCCAGTGTAGAGAGATGTTTTGCTAATACCAGTCTTTGTAAGAGTTTACTTTTTGAACCAGACCTGTAGTGTTCTTTTTCCTGAGGTTCTGCAAAACTGGCTCCTTCTCATCCTTTAGATTTCAGTTTCAATATTAAATGTCACAGAGGCTTTCTGAGGAAAGACAGTTCACAAAGACTGGTTCAAACCTGAGGATGGCAAAGAGGATTCTTTACCTCTGAGCAATATTAGTTTTCCTTTGTAGGACTGAAGCCAGAAAATAAGCAATGCAAGCCTACACATGAGACTAACAATATAAGGTTGAATGCAGATTCCTGGAACCACCTGTTTTTCAGAGGCTGACCCAAAATTTAGTAAAATCAGGTGAGTGACCCTTTAGGTAACCAGGGCCTTTTGCTTTTTAACCATTTATAGGGTAGTATGGGAACTGGACATAACAACTCATGGAGTCTGCCTTAGTGAAGGAAATTTATTTGAGCTGTGTCACTCAGATATGGATACTAATTTCTTGTTATGCAATTTCTAAATGTTATTCATTGCTATGCCGTCTGGCCCTACAGGGTTTCAGTGTATTGGGCCTGATCACGTTCTTTTAGACCTTCCCTAACCACCCACTTTATTCTCTACCACAATGTCATGTTATTTTCCTCATGATAAGAATAACGCTCATAATTATATATTTTATTTGTTTAATTGTTAATTGACTGTCTATCCCTTAAGACGTTAACTCCAGCAGGGTGGCAATTATATCACTTCTCTCATTTGCAGCCTGAGTGCCTAGCTTGGTGCCTGACCCTCAAAGACCTTGCATTTCCTACTCCTATCATAGCATTCCTATGATGCTCTTATAGTTGTATGTATCGTGTGGTAGGACAGTTTTCTAAGATTGTATAATAATAAGTAAGTGTCCTCCCAAGGACACTTTTACTGCATCACTCAGATTCCCTAGCAAGGACTTATCTAAGTGGCTTGGTGCCTGGGGTTAGATAAACAGGAATAATCATACAATTACAAATATTCTTAGCGTTTAAAAAACTGAACAATTTAGAAGAATTTGTTAATGGCTAATGCTTTAATGTTGTTTTTATCCTCGTTTCTGTATATCTTATTACCTTTGAAATATGTATTTTTCTAATATGTCTCGATAATTTGGTGAATATTCTCAGAATGTAGTGCTGTAGTTCAAAGAACAGCTCTGGATTGGATTACCTGTGTTCCTGTTCTGGCTCTAGCCCTTTTTTGCCCTATGTGATTTTTGGTAGTCTCTTAATTTCTCTGACTTCAGTTTTTTTTACATGTAAAATGAAGCTAATAATAGAATGTATCTTACAAGTTTCTTATAAAGATGGAATGAATGAATATGTTTAATGTGTTTAGAAGTATCTGAAGTAGAGTAAGTATTCAATGTTAGCCAAAATAAATAAACCAATATGTAAATTAAGGAATTTTGGGATAATATTAAGGTTTACATTTTTTCTGTTATATATCCATTTTAAATTTTAAAAGATAAACTGATTTCTTTCTAAAATTATTTCTTTTTATAAACATTTTATTTTTATTTCAATTGTTTTGGGGTACAGGTGGCTTTTGGTTACATGCATAAGTTCTTCAGTGGTGATTTCTGAGAATTTATTGCACATGTCATCTGAGCAGTGTACAGTGTACCCAATGTGAAGTTTTATCCTTCAACCCCTCTTCCCAAGCTCCCCACCTGAGTCCCCAAAGTCCATGACATCATTCTTATGTCTTTTCATCCTCATAGCTTAGCTCCCACTTATAAGTGAGAACACACGATATTTGGTTTTCCATTCCGCAGTGAGGCTAAAATTATTTCTTAATAAAAAGCTAAGAGCTACCTTAGTCAATGGTACAGATATTTTTAAAGCTGAGAAGTAGAACCCTGAGAAGAATGGGGAACATTAGCTTCCAGTGTCTTAGATACCTAAGTTACAAAATATCCACCAAAAAGAAGTTTTAAAACAAAATTTTCTGAATTTAAAACCAAAGTGATTGATACCCTTCACAGTAGCCACCCTGGAGGCTGCATTCATTTTAACCTTGCTTCAATTGCTCAATACATACTTAAATCTCCTCCTCTTTGGGACTTGCCTTCAGAGCAGATTTACAATCTTTTACAAGGACATCTGCCTTTTTATTTTGTAGTTAAATCTCGTTTTGGATTCATGATGGTATTACTCAATTTTATCATTATCTGATTTGTTGGTCTTGACACTGAATAATTTTGTTTCGTCTTGTTTTTTAAAAGAATCCACCCTCGAAGTATGAACACATGGCCCTCTGAGGGCAATAAAGAGTGCGATGTAGGCTTTGGTGATGTTTTTGAAGATGGAGTTCCAAAAATGCTCTGAGCATATGACACCGACACTGGAATGTGGACAGCTTTGCAAGGTTATCACTGTGAGGGGAACAATACCTGTTTGGATGTATAAATTCTAGTGGTTATTATTTTTATAGCTAAAATTTACAGACTTCCCCAGGGGGTCTTGCGGATTCTTTGTTTTTAAGATATGTAACCGGTTTGAAGTGAAAATTCATTTGAATGTGTGAATTCCATTTGTTAAAAAGTCACTTCTAGCAATGCCAGTATACAATAGATTTTGTCAGTGCTGCACCTTGCTATTAAGCGTTTATCATTTTAATTACATATATTTGAAATCTTCATTTCTGTCATTAATATTACCTTGATAAACCCACAGAATGTACACAGAGTCACTTATAATAAAAGCTTGTAAATGGCTTTCCATCACAATGCATTCCTGAAAATGATTCTATATGTCAAATTAATATTTTCCTAAAAGAATAATATTGTTGCAACTTTGTGCTCCTAACCAATGACTCAAAAGCAAACAAATCAGAGATTCAGCAATAAAGCATTATAAAAGAAAATTTATAACAGCCAAGTTCTCTGTAATAGTCTAAAATAATAAAGTTGTATATCAAATCCTATAAAAATCCATAAATAGACTGATGTATTGATTATAAAGAAGATATGAATGGACTATAAAGCAAATTTCATATAGCAAATAAAACCTTCACTGATATGTAAATTTGATTCTGACCATGATAAGTGCCAAGTATTCACTTAATTATATGGTTTAAAAATTATATGGGATTTGGGAGAAGGTAATTTGCAGGGCCCATATCTCTGAAACCATCTAGAGAAGTTTAAACATTATGCCCTTCTTTCATTGATAGAGCATTTCCTTTGCAGATGGATATGTTAAAAAAATCATACCATTAACCTCAGGGCCAGCTTCTAATCTACTATAGTAGGTGTTTTTTAATGAGGTTGATTTATTCATTCACTTATTCACAAAATACATATTGGACATATACCATGTTTCAAATCCTTTTCTAGACATTGGGGTTATTAGAAGTTGGAGAGAAGAGCAGGAACCAGTAAAGGAGGCTGAGAAGGAGTAGAAAGGAAACCAGATGAGTTTAGTATTCTGGAAGTCAAATGAGGAAGATATTTCAAAGAATTTGGATTCTTCGTGTCAACGAATATGAAGGCTAAGAACGGACTGTGGGATTTATCAAACTGGAGGGTCATTTGTGACCCTGATAGGAATGTTTTGGCAGGAGCAAAGCCCTGATTGGAGAGAATAAAAGCCTAGAAATCGGAAATAGGAATTTAAATAACTCCTTTAAGAAGGTTTGGTAGAAATAGTTGAAGAGAAATGGGATAATAGAAGATGAAGTTACAGGGGCAGTGGGGTGAATAAACTCGTTTTTACTTAAGAGAAATTACAGCATATTTATGTGCTTATATAGTGGTTTAATAGGACACTCTGTTCCTGTAAGAGCAAGTGGAGAAGAGCTGGATCCCATGCTCCTGAGTAGGTGCATGGGGATGGAATCAAGTGCACAAATGGTGGGTTAATCTTAACTAGGAGCACAGACTGGCTATCTGTATTATCAAGAACAAAGATAGAATTTTGGACACTGATGCCAACAGGTTGGTAGATTTAACAGTGGGTACTAGTTATTCTTTTAAAAATAATTTTAAATGTTCAAATGGTTCAGTATTATTGCTCAGTGTCACACCAAAGAAGGACTAGCTGAAAAGAATATGTCACTCAACTTGATACTCTGTCGACAGCAATTAGAATGCTTTACACTTCTTTGGAAGCTTATTAAAAACACTTAATAGCAAATCTTCAAAAAGTGTTTCAAAATATCTTTCCTAGAGCAGATATGAGACAGTTATGGAACAGTATTGTGTTTGAGCTTGCACTTTACCTTGAGTTTGACAAATCACTGAATGACTATCTTGGGTCTGGGATCACCTAAGGGGTGTGACAGTTAATTAGGACCTTCAAATGATTGCATTGGAGGTATGGGTAATGACAAAAATGGCAAATTGCTGTGTGAGACTGAAATCACTGGCTCGGAGTACCAACTGACCTGTCAGTTATGATGTTCTGGCTGCTACCACCTCAGCTTCATGGGTAATTTGGCGACCTTCCTCTTCTCCACCCACCTAGTGATAAGGAGATTGTAAAGGCATGGTATAAAAATGTAAGAGCTCTACCTAGAGATATGTTACATAATGAGTTCCGTGTATTTAAGTATAGACATTATCTTAAAGAGGGAAGCAAATGTTCATTTTTAATACTTAATATTAACAGTATTTAATACAGTAGATACATATCTACTATATACAAAGCGTGTGCCAAGCTTTGCAATGATGTTATTTAACATCATTAATTCCATCAAGTGGAATTCACTGCCTTGAATTAAAATAAGAAATACAGAAATAAATGCTATAGTTGCTTAGAGAAAGAAAAAATTCACTGTGGACTGGAATGCCTGCAGACAACTTCTTAGATGAAAAGTTGGAAGTTGGACTGGGACTTCAAACACTTTTTTTGTCTTGGCACCTGAGATAAGAAAAGGAGGTACCTGTTTCTAGCAAAATGCTTGCTACATATGAAGCACTCAACAAATACCTGTTGATTAATTTTGATACATAATGTGTCTGGATATTCAAATCTTTTGTTCAAATTCTCTGAAAGTAGCAAAACAGTAGAAAATAGGCATAAGTATCTGCATAGATGAGGTAAAAACTCAGCTTTGCCAGCATCATTCTATCTTAATTATTGAAAATATAATTTTGGCCCAAACTGGTTATCCTTGGATTTATGAAATGTTTTGACAGAAGTGGCAGATTTCTGGAAAGGACTGAACAACCGAGAAGAGATACTTTGATTCATTCTTTTTGCTCTGACAGAATATTTTCCATGGAAAATGAATGCTGTAATAGGGTTTATATATTCTTTAGAAAAAATATTTGTCATGTTCAGCAAGAACAAAAAGGGAATAATCACACGATTGTGGGAAAGTGCTAGAGAACAGATTAGTTCTTCAGTTGACCTTGAGGCTCTAGTGCTAAGATTGGTAGTGACTCTATTTCTGTCCCCAACGATTTCTTGATTGCCAAAGGAAAATGGCTTATTCACAGTCTTGGGGCACTCTTTCTCTTTCCAAATCAGCAGACTACTCAAAGTGATGCCAACTATTCTGTTTAGAAACATCACTATTCTTCATACAGTCAAAAATGCTCCTATTTTTCCAAAGTAGAAACATATTTTCTTTAATTTCACAGTATAATTTAGATATGTAGTACAGTTTGAAAGTTATCTATTAGATTATGGATGTGTAAATGACTGCCAAGAGATTTTGTTCAGAGTCAGATTTCCTATATAGCTCATCACTTATTTGTAGGAAAAGCTTTTCAATTCAGTCCATTAATTGAAATTCTTGAAGAAAGTCCCCAAGAGTTTAACTCTACTGGACTAGAGGCTGGACACTATTTTAAAATCATGTTGAAATTTTATCCACTGGAAAAGCCAAGATCTGAACGTGAATTAAAACCAAGGGAGACTAATGTTGGGTAAAATGAGCAATCACTGCATTGGCCTGGAGGTAGCTATGTGTGGCTCACAATATTCAGGCAGTCTTATGAGAATTGATAATATTTGGGTAGCACATAACACATAAAAGATAACATCTCAGTGTTATTCAGCTTAATTTAGAGTCCAGGATACAATAATGAATGAGATTTGATGGATCTGTGGAAATAGTTATGATTAAAGAACTCTGTTAAGGAAATAAAGCAAATGACGGTGGCAAGATGAATGATATTTGCATAAGCAAAAGTGGAATCAAGTATGTTGGGGGCAGCTGTTGATCATGAAAACTTGAAGAAATAGTGGGCTTCACCTAGCCTTCTAATCCAATGACTCCTTAGCAATTATTTGTTTCAGCTCTGTAGTTTTAAAAAGATCATTCAGATGCTTCCGTGAATCATATGCATTTAAAAGACTGGAGCAGGTTACCATAAATATAGAGTTGGCTGGCCTAAAAGGATTATCTCTGTATCTCTCTGTCTCCCCCATCCTTTCTCTCTCTCACTTGCTCCCTTTCTCTCGCTCTTTCTCTATGTTAGAGCTGAATTTGGACTTTAGTTAAGTCCTGGTGCTCTTCATCTCCGAGGGCTATCAGCTGACAAAAACAATTACTGAAATTAAAAAAAAATCAGCTTTGAGTCCCTGGGCACTACTAGAGTTCTTCTATTTAGGGTAATATTAGAAATCATAGTAGGTAGATGGTCACAAAACCAAGGCTTAAAATAGCCTGAAAATTATGGGTAGCAGGTGAAATACCGTAATTCTCTTTGAAACACAACTAATCTTTCTGTTTTCTTTTTTACCCAGATCACATTCACTGATAGTCCCCAGTCAATTATCCATCACTTTAAAAATGTACATCAGTTCATTGTGTAATAAAAGGTATAAATTTTGACGAATTTGCCTTCCAATATTAATAAACATGGATAGTTCTAGTACTAACCTTTGGTGTTAATTCCGTTTAACAGTTATTTCAGGGGTGGCCTGAAGTTCTATTTTGGCCTTATGGATATCTGTTGAACTTCAGAATCATGAAAGCAAACTTCAGAGGATTTTTTTTCATTGCTGCTACTTCTTTGGATAAAGGAAGAAAGCAATAATGTATTATAAGAACTGTGTGTTCTTGTTTCAGCACACACACATACACACAGAGAGAGAAAGAAAAAAATATGTAGCAGGTAGTTTTTCAGGCCACATCAGCCTGTGTTTTTTTCAGAATGCAAAATAATAATAAATTTGACACTCCTTGAGAGTTATCTCAGGAAATAACAGCTTCCAGATAGTCAAACATATTTCTTGGTTTTAGATGCTAGATATTCCTGTGCCACAATCCTCCTTCTAGGGAAGAATTCTCATATAGCCTTCTTCATTTCTGATGCTTTTTTCTAACTAATTTCCAGTGTCTTTTTTTTTTTTTTTTATGTGGTCCAGGCCCTCTACAGGGCTATGTTTCCCTGAGAGTCTTCTTTTCTATCTCTTCGTGGCATAAAACCCTCCCAGGTCCAGGATCCAGGATAAAGCTCCTTCTACCACAGTCTTAGCAGACCAAAGACCCGGTTCCATGTTCTTTGTCTCTGAGCAGAAGGACCAGGGGCAGCCTAACAGCTAGTCCTGTATGTGCTGCTCTTTCCTGGGAACTGCTGCTTTTCTCTTGTATTATTTGACCAGTTCCTTGAACTACCTTTTAGTTGGCTAATTCAATTTGCCTTATTTTTTTTTTCTTCTGAAGTTTTAGTACATATACATAGCTACCGAATTGGGATGGAAAGAGGAACGTGAGATTGTTAAGTGACTATGGACAAAAAGGACTCATGAATAAAACAAATGTGGAGTTCTGTTGTTTATCCTTCATTGACAATACTGTTAATAGTGCATCTTTGAGACATCAATACTACAAATTTGGCTCAAGCTGAGGAGTTACCCTTGATTCTTCTTTTTCCTTTGTTCATCATAGCTAGGGCAACCATATGATTTATTGTTCAAACTGGGATACTGTTGAGAATAAAAGAGATACTAACAACACAGGGCACTGGGACGACAGGCAGAAATCAGTTCTGCCCCAGGGAAACAGGGAATGTATGATTACCCTATTTATAATGAAAACAGCAAGATTTGTTCACTTTACCTTCAAGAAGTATGTTGAATGCATCAATTTGTCTCTGTCATGACTGCTATCATCTATTCCAAGCCACCACCATCCCTACTGTTAGAACAACTCCTAATGGATCTGTTTCAACTCTTGCCCTCCTATGATTCATTTCCTACACAGTGGCCAAAATAATATTTTACAAACAAATTAGATCACTTAATCTCTTGCTCAAAAATCCTCCAAGGTTTTACATTGTCCTTAGAAGAAAATCTAGTCTCCTTCCCTGGTCCGCGACACCTTACCTGTCCCTTGTAGGTCATCCCTTATCTACATTCCCAGGATCCACTCTAGTGGGCCTTTTTTCTATTTCTTCAACTTGCAAAACCCATCCCTGCTTCAGGGACTTTGCATTTGCTCTACTCTCTGCTTCAAATGCTTGTCCCCCAGGTCTCACCTTTCTGATTCTTTCTTGTCAATCAGACCTCAGTCAAATGTCATTTCCACTGAGTATTCTCATTCTAATGTAGTTTTCAGGCTTCTTCCAGTCACTTCCAGTGATACAATGTTTCTTTGTAGCACTTCTTACTGCCTGAAATTATCTTTGTATACTTTGTTTTTAGTGTAGTAATGTGTACATAATCTGAAATTTGCCATTGTAACTGTATTAAGTGTACAGTTCAGTGGTATTAAGTACATTCGCATTGTTGTATAACTATCATGACCATCTATCTCCATGACTTTTTCATCTTCCCAGTCCCATAACTCTATACTCACTCAGCACTAACTTCTCATGCCTCTCTTTCTCCCAGCCTCTGCTTTCTGTCTCTGTGAACAGATTTGACTACTCTAAGTACCTCTTATAAATGGAATCATACAGTATTTATCATTTTGTAACTGGCTTATTTCACTTAGCCTAAAATCCTTAAGGTTAATCCATACTGTAGCATGTGTCAGAATTGTTTCCTTTTGTATGTCTCAATATTATTCCATCTTATGCATATACCACATTTTATTTATCCATTTATCTGTCAGTGGACAATTAGGTAGATTTTACATTTTGGCTATTGTGAATAGTGTTGCTATGAATATAGGTATACAGATATCTCTTTGAGTCCTTGCTCTCAACTCTCTTGGGTATATAACCAGAAGTGAAATTGCTGTATCACATAGTAATTCTACGTTTAATACTGTTTTCCATAGTAGCAATACCATTTTGCATTCCCACCAGCAATGAGCAAGATTTCAATTTCTTTACATCCTCACTAACACTCATTCCCCACCCCCTACCCTTTTTTGGGTAATAGCCATCTTTTATATGTATGAAGTGGTACCTTATTGTGGTTTTGATTTGCATTTCTCTAATGATTAGTGATGTTGAGCATCTTTTTATATTCTTATTGCCCATTTGTATACATTCTTTGAAGAAATCTCTATTCAAGTCTTTTGTCCATTTTTAAATTGGATGGTTGGTTTGTTGTTATTCAGTTGTAGGAGTTCTTTATATATGCTGGATATTATTCCCTTATCAGGTATATGATTGGCAAATATTTTGTCTCATTTTATGGGTTGTCTTTTCACTCTGTTGATACTGTCGTTTGGCATACAAAGTTTTTAACTTTGAGGAAATCCAAATTACCTATCTTTTTCTTCTGTTGCCTCTGCTTTGGATGTCATATCCAAACAATCTTGCCAAATCCAATGTCATAAAGCTTTTTCCTTGTTTTTTTTTTTTTTTTTTTTTTTTTTTTGGCGGTTTTTTGTTTTGTTTTGTTTTTGTTTTTTTGAGACTATGTTAGTCCATTCTCATACTGCTATGAAGAACCACCTGAGACTGGGTAATTTGTAAAGAAAAGAGTTTTAACTGGTGCATGGTTCTGCAGGCTGTATAGGCTTCTGCCTCTGGGGAGACCTCAGGAAACTTACAATCATTGCAGAAGGAGAAGGGAAAGCAAGCACCTACTTCACATGGTGGTAGGAGATAAAGAGAAAGAAAGAGTGAGCAGGGAAGTGCCACACTCTTTTAAACCATTGGATCTCATGAGAACTCACCCACTATCATGAGAACAGCATGAGAAAAATCTTCCCCCATGATCCAGTCAACTCCACCAGTTCCCTCCCTGTTACTGGAAATTACAATTCAAGATGAGTTTAGGATGGGGACACAGAAACAAACCATATCAGAGTCTTATAGTTTTACCTCTTACATTTAGGCCTTTGATCCATTTTGATTTAATTTTTGTATTAGGTATATGGTACCTATACTACTTTTTGATTTCTATAATTCCAATGAAATATTTGCTCAGTGAGATCATGGATCATACCTGTCTTACACTATTTTCCATCTCCAATCCTTAAATCGGGGACGTAGCAAAATGTGGAATGAATGACTAAAAGAAGGCATTTAAATGGGATATTTAAGGCAAATACATGTTTACTTCCCAGAATCATAGAATCTTGTGCCAGCATGAGAATTAATTAATTAAATTTATATTGGTTATCTCTAGGGCAATTTTCTTCTGCTACTTTTGCTTCTTTTGTAAACATGTGGTCTACAAGTTATACTCCTAGAAGCGTTGTTAATTAGATTTATCTCAATCTGCTAAGCTTGGGATAAAACATAAGAAAACATAAATATAACATTTGAAACAGTTCTTTCATCTGAAGAAGAAATAAGGACAATGAGCTTCAGAATAGATGCACTTTTCATTTTCTTTAAGTTTTATGTCAGATGTCTTTTCCCTGCGACTTTGGCTAGTTTCTATATTTAACCTGAAGAAATCCAGTCCTTTTTATGATTCTTAACATATGAAGCAACAAAGTAAAATTAATTGCTGGACGACGGGGATGCTACTGCGGCAGGATAATCAATTTCTCACTTTTCTAGGGGGACTCGAGAATAGATGATGGAAGGCACTGGGTTGTCAACACTTGTTGATGGTTTAGCAGGAATAATGTTCTTCAGGAAGATATCAAGTTTGGCTGCACAGTGTATTTTTTCTTTTCATTATGATCCAAAAATGCTGTTGTTTACCTCTGCATGGCTGACTGAGTGCTGCAGCTTGTTGATGCTGTCCAACATTGGGAGAAAGAGTATCCTACCACATACCGTTAGCCTGAAAAAAGATCAAAATTCAAAATCTGAAGTATAGTTCTACTGAATGCATATCACTCTCAAAACATTTTAGGGTCTAAAAATTGGAAGTCTCACTATTGTAAGTTCGGGACCTGTATTTGTCTGATAACTCTAGTACTTCTTTGTCCAGTCTTTACCTCTAAGCCTGAGTGTTTTTGATTGTCCAAGCATAAGGCCTGCTAATTAGAAAGGAAAAAATCAGCAGACGTGAATGAGCCCCTGGAGGAAATTTGCTTTTGACTATTATTCTCTTTTTCTCTCCTTTTGGGGAGCAAAATTCCCTTTCTCATAGAAATGATTGCGGACTCACCTCCAAACACTGCTTTGGCAAACATTTTTGACTCTGCATTTAGTAAATACACCAAGAGACCCGTCCCTCCTTCTTGTGAATAAATGATTTTGCATTGCTCTGCTCAGCGTCGTTTGTGATACCTCTCTACCTTTGTACTGTAAAATTATAATTAGAGAAGAGCAAATGGAGAAATGCTAATGATTGTCATAATTGGGCTCCTCATTTAAACAGGTATTAGATAAGTTGTTCGGTATTTAAATATTAAGCATATAATTGGGAAGTGGTTTTGTGCTCTCAAAAAGCTTTCCTGTAAACTTGGATTTGAAAATTGTAGGAGGAAAAAGAATGTAAAATAGTGAGGGGAAATGTTAGAAAAATGCAGTGCTGTTGCCAGATGATTTTGTCTCTCTTTGCATACCCATTACAGATTTTGGTGAAAGGTTGACTTTTTTGAAAATGTACTGTGTACTCATACTTAAACCACAAACCTCTTGAATTTGGAGTTCAGTTTAAAAACACCCTGAGAATACTGATGTATCTTTTCTTGTATATGTCTTTTGAAACACACACACTCCAGCACACACACAATGAGAATAAAGCATTCTCCAAATAACAGTCAGCAGTGTGAGAATAATTCAAATTAGATGATAAAAAATAAAAAAGTTACATAAATGCTAAGGCTACTAACACAATGTAATGTTGTAGATATGTTAATGATGAAGATAATCTATTAAGATTCCAATACACTAAAGATATTCCTACACTGGTTTCTCTGCTATTTAGCTTGCCATTGCTACACACACACACACACACACACACACACACACACACACACACACAAAGAATATTTAAAAAGTACAAGACGCATTTCTCTGTCTTATGTTAAAACTTCGGAAGACGAACCAAAGTTCTTAATGGCAGAATAAAATTTTATTTGTAAATGTTGTTCATGTCTTTGTAGTCAAATGTGGTTTGGGTTTGCAACTATAAAAGTATTGTTCAGGCTCAAATAGATAAGAATCCACCCTTATTTTGTTTTACTTTGATGGTGGAGAGGAGAGAGGTTTTACTGAAGGATAGAGGCATTTCCAAAGAAAAAACCTGGTATATATGGCATATGCCCCAGAAAAATATTTACCTGAATTTTGACTAGGGAGTGTCGAGTAAGTATTTTTCTTCTTTTTGGAAACTCCTTTACTCTCTTCTGAGAAGACACTCTTCTAATAGCAGATAGCTATAGAAAGAAGAAGTTGTCATTACCATTCAGAAACTTATAGAAACTCTAGTAGTGCATTGTCCACCCAAAGAAATGATTTGGATAAGATCATATTCAAATCAGTTCATACCAGATTCATATCAGATCAGATTGCTGCTTCAGTTCATAATCCTATTAATAAAACAAAAACAGCTCTTCAATCCGCAGTGCCTGGAATTTAGAAGATGCTCAGCAAATGTTTATTGGGTAACAGAGTCTACTGGTTAAAAGCCTGGATTCCAGAATGAGATACTGGGGATTTAGATCTTGGCTCTTACTGGCTGTGTGGACTTGGGAAAATTTCTATTTTTGCCTTAGTTTCCTCATCTGTAAAAGGAGGTTAATAATAGCACCTATTCTCAAAGGGATGTTGCAAGGATTAAATGGAAAAAAAAATCACTGTAAAAAAAATCACTCTAGAGCATTACAGATTCATAGTATATGTCGTGTTACATGTTAAGTTTTCTTTTCTGTGAATGACTAAATGACATAAATTATTCTTAGATGCCATATTTTAAATTTATATTGAATATTCTTCAGAATTCAATTGAAGTGTTCCACTGTGATGAGTTGGTGACTGGTTATTATTTCAATACATGATGTAATTACTATCTCCTTTGCTTGACTTCATATCCTACATCAAAAGATTCTATGTGTTCAGATGTTCAGGTGCTCCCTGGAGACTTAGTCAGAAATCATGCTCCTTAGAAGAAATGTCTGAACTTGAGAAGCTTCATGAAGCAGGGCTGTGGTCATGTGTGTCAGATAGCCCCAGTGCCTCACTGCCTGGAACCGTATCTGGCACTTAGCTCAATGTCGGTTGCATCAACAAACGTTGACTGTGCTATGCCCCTTGGAAAGCAAGATAAACAAGATGTGATATTTGTACACCTTAAAAAATGACTGCGTACTACTAAAGATGAAAGGAGCATTAGTGGAATAGGAAGTGCCTCAGGCCACATTGGAAAAAACCTAGAGGCAGAAATACCATTTGACCCAGCAATCCCATTACTGGTATATACCCAAAGGAATATAATTTATTCTATTATAAAGATACATGCACACATATGTTCACTGTAGCACTACTCACAATAGCAAAGACACAGAATCAACCTAAATGTCCATCAGTGATAGTCTGGATAAAGAAAATTATCCAGAATTTTCAAATACAAATACATCATAGAATACCAAGCAGCCACAAAAAGGAATGAGATCATGTCCTTTGCAGGGATATGGATGGAGTTGGAAGCCATTATCCTCAGCAAACTAATGCTGGAACAGAAAACCAAACACTGTATATTCTCACTTTTAAGTTGGAGCTGAATGATGAGAACACATGGACACACGGGGGTAACAACATACACTGGGGCCTGTCATGGGTGGGGAGGACCGGAGGGAGAGCATCAGGAAGACTAGCTAATAGATGCTGGGCCTAATACCTAGGTGATGGGATGATCTGCGTAGCAAACCACCATGGCACATGTTTACCTATGTAACCAACCTGCATGCACATCCTGCACATGTACTCCTGAACTTAAAATACAAGTTGAAGAGGTCGGGTGCGGTGATTCACGCCTGTAATCACAGTGCTTTGGGAGGCTGAGGCAGGCGGATCATTTGAGGTCAGCAGTTCAGGACAAGCTTGGCCAAAAAAGTGAAACCCCGTCTCTACTAAAAATACAAAAATTAGCCGGGTGTGGTGGCAGGCAAAAACAAAAACAAAAAAACAATTTGAAGAAAAAAAATTGGAATCTGCTCTTGGTTCTTTATCTAACTTGCTGTGGAAAAATTATTTATTCTTTCTCAGACTCAAGGTTTCTTCCACTTGTGAAATGAAAAATGTAATTCATGCTTTACCTATTTTATAGTTTTTTTAAATAACAAAATTAATGTGACAATAATTACGAAAGTAACTTGAAAAATTAAAGTGATTAAATAATAGCAAATATTTTCTTAAAATTCTGTAAATAGAAATAATATCTAGGGGAATTTTTTTTTTTTTTTTTTTTTTGAGACGGAATCTCGCTCTGTTGCCCAGGCTGGAGTGCAGTGGCGCGATCTCGGCTCACTGCAACCTCTGCCTCCCGGGTTCACGCCATTCTCCTGCCTCAGCCTCCTGAGTAGCTGGGACTACAAGCACCCGCCACTAAGCCTGGCTAATTTTTTGTGTTTTTTTCATAGAGATGGGGCTTCACCATGTCAGCCAGAATGGTCTCGATCTCCTGACCTCATGATCCGCCTGCCTTGGCCTCCCAAAGTAGTGGGATTACAGGCGTGAGCCACCGTGCCTAGCCAGGGGAATGTTTTAATGCAAGATCAAATAGACCATTTATCAAAGGCTTAGGTGGCGACTTTTTAATGAATTGGTTGTAGAGTTTACTTTTCATGGACATTAACAGAAAGATAAGTTGAGACCATTTTTTTTTCATTTCCGTCACCTTGTAAATTTTAGAATATAGATATGTTATTTATGACTGTGTAGTCATACAAAGTGGCAGTCATGGTTATACAAATTATGAAACTGAAGACCAAAGAAATTCAGGGATTTAATAGATGCAAACTACATTATGTATAGGTTTTAGAATTTTGTAAAGTTCACATATGTGTCAAATCAGAGAAGCCATACCAGTAGCACACATTCATTCCCATGTCTATGATTCACTTTTACTTTTTTGTCTTTTCTTTCTATCCAGGGGATAATTCAATTTAGTGCATGGTGGTAGAAAGAAACTATGACCAGCAGGAAGGGTAATGTGGTAGGCAGAATTTTAAAATGACCCCCAAGATTTTCACCCCCTGTACATACTTGTATAATCCTCTGCCTTCAAGAGTGGGCCAGAACTGTGAATAAAAGGGACTTTAAGACAAGAAAAGCATCCTTGGGAAGCCTGACCGAATCAGGTAAGCTTTTAAAAGAGACTGGGCTTTTCCTGGAGAAAGAGATTCTAAGTGAGTAGGATATGCATATCCCTTTGACATACAGGAGAATCTTTGTTGCTTGCTTTGAGCATGAGGGGGGCCCTATGGCCAGAATTATAGCTGGCCCCTCAGAGCTGAGCTGCCTCTGCTGAATGACAGTGATGAATTGGGGACCACAGTTCTACAACTGCAAGGAACTGAATTCTGCTACCATTACATGGTCTTGGAAGAGAACCTGAGCTCCAGATGAGAATGCAGCCTGGCTGACCCCTTGATTTTAGCCTATAAGACCCAAGCAGAGAAACCAGTCTCTTTGTGCCTGAAATTCTGACCTGTAGAAGTGTGAACTAATAAGTTGGTATTGTTTTAAGCTGCCAAGTTTGTGGTAATTTGTGATGTGGCAGCAGAAAATTAATAAACAGGGAAGATATTGACTTTGCCATTAGTGTGCTGCTTAATGCACTTTTTTTTTGGTGAGAAGCTTTGTCTGATAAAAATGGATAGATTGGGTCAGATTAACCTGAATATCCTAGAATTACTTAGAGACGGGAATGTTGACTTTCGATCACAGATTTAGTAACAACACGCTGTTAAACTTTTTTTTTTTTTTTTTTTGAGATTGAGTCTCGTTCTGCTGCCCAGGCTGAAGTGTAGTGGCACGATCTCAGCTCACTGCAACCTCCACCTCCCTGGTTCAAGCAGTTCCCCTGCCTCAGCTTCCCGAGTAACTGCGATTACAGGCACATGCCACCGTGTCTGGCTAATTATTATTATTATTTTTTGTATTTTTAATAGAGACGGGGTTTCATCATGTTGGCCAGATTGGTCTCGAACCCCTGACCTCAGGCAATCCGCCCTCCTCAGCCTCCCAAAGTGCTGGGATAACAGGCATGAGCCACTGCGCCCGGCCGCTGTTAAACTTTTATCAAGCCACAGTGTTGTCTACAGTCCCACAGTCCTATCAGGAATATCAACTAATTTGTAATTAATTGATAAAATATATATTGGATAGGGAGCCATGTATGTGTGATCCAGTTGTAGCTGGGTGTGTGAGACCAACAATTTCTCTAGGCTTCTGTGTTCATGGGTAGACTTGTTTAGAGGAAAGTGTCTTGCAAGGGAGATGTTAGTGTGTGGTTCCTGGGAGATGTTAGTGTGTGGTTCCTGAAGAGCTGAGGTTGGAGAGAGGGGCAGTTGGAGATGATGACATGGCATCGTAAATTCAGTGTGACTTCACTGACAACACTTGAGTCCTTTAGAAAGAAAGCCTATAGTTGGAAGCTAAATAATTGTTTTTAAGAAAAATTTGTGAAGCATGTCCACAGGCTGAGCTACATGGATCTCCAGGGGACAAAATGAACCAGGGTGGAGCATTTTAGTGTTCTCTCTCTTCCTCCTGTGGCACATGGCATTGCCCTGGTGATATGAAGGCCATAGCTCATGATGGAGGTACCCAAAGTGTCACTGTAGTTCAGATAACTATTGGCTCTTGCATAAATAGAAATTAACATCATGCCAAAAATAAATTTTTCTCAGGCAAGGTTTAATAGGCTTGCAGCTCGAGCAAGGCAAGGGAGAAGCATAAGGGAAAGAAATCCCAGTGCCAGCTCCCCCAAAGGCTAAGCTCTTGTCATTTTAAGGAAGTTGAGGCAAGAAAAGGAGTCACATGTATGCAACGTAGAGGTGGGGAATTTTAGGCATCTGCACAGTCTGATAACATGCTTCTTTATGTGTCGTATGTCTCATTGGCCAGTTAAATCTATACCCCTGGGTGTGATTTTAGTATTATAATGAGATTATGAAGAGAAAAAAAGTCAGTGAAAGGTCAGTGCTGGAGTCCATCTTGACTTTAGCTGGCTGGATCTAATCCGATTCTTATGGGGAATGCCAGACTCTTCCTTTTGTAACCTTGGAAGATGGTCAGTTTCTTATCAGGAATGCTACAGTCCCACTTTAGCAACCTTAGGAGACATTGTCCAAGGAGGTAGACGTTAGGCTCTGCCTTTTATGGTTAGGAATTCAGCTTGGCTGGGTAAGTTAGGAGGGGACAGCTTTCTGCTACGTGACTTGGGTCAGCTTGTTAGGGGAGGAAAGAGGGTAGGGGAGGAAATATGCCTGGACATGTGAGGCCCATGGAGATCCTGAGCTCTGTGTCTCTTGTCTGCCAGGACCTATGCTGTCTCAAGAGGAACACTGACAAAGCCCTGAAGGAGAAGACTGAAACCACTCATTTAGAGGAGAATGTGGGAGGGCTAACAGATTATTTGAAAGTGTGATAGGGAGTAGATATAGCAAATTAGGGACATGTTGATTTTGAGATTCCTATAATAATTTAGAAGTAGAGATGTTCAGTGTTTTTAGGTCCTTGTGGTATAGAAGTAGTATACAAATATGACTTGAGAGCTTAGAATGGGGTTTGTGTTGAAGATGTGGATTTTGGTAATCAACATATTGGTGCCAGTGCAATTCATGGATGTGGATGAGGTACTCCTGTGAGAGGACATGGGGTAATAAGAAAGGAGCTCTGGGGGCAGGCAGGCAATACTGGAAAATACTCGTCAGTCTTTAGAGAGTCCAGAAGAGAATTGGGACAAAGTGGTATACTGGCAGCCAAGGGTGAAAAGAGGTTTGATATCTTTATAAAATTTATTGCATGCTTTATAATACCTGCTGCACAGCCTTAGAGGGATTTAACAATCCAGTCATTAAAGGAAATTTCTTCTCAGAAATCGGCCACACTTGATGCTGATCCTCGTTCTGTCACCAACAATATTACTTTCCTTTTAGCAATTTAAAAAGGAGTAGCCAAGCATTTCCTTTTTTCTAATTAAACAATCATTACTTGCTAATTTAAGAAATAATTTTAATTTTTAATTTACTCTTATGTGAAAGATAGCTTATGCAATACTTTGAGCCAAAATATCAGTGAATATTTCTTTGTCAATTAATGGGAACAGAACACAGAATAAAAACATCCTCATTAAACCATGTTCATATGTTTTTCAGCTTCTGAAATCACTAGTGTCAAATTAATTGAAAGAAGTGTCTCTACACTGTTGGTTTTAAGGAGAGACCTAATCAAGTCAGCCAACAATAATTCTCTATGTTGGTAATTAATGACTTTAATAATTTATCTAGTGTTGAATAATTCCTTTTATGCTTAATGGATCCATAAATAATTATCTAGGATTAGAAGAATTTGCAATATTTTCATTTATATTAAACATATCAGAAAGTTAATCACCTAAACCTAGACTAATATAATGAGGAATCTAAAACTCATCGAGGCTTCATTTCTTTTAGACTTCCACTCATGAGCTCTTTTCTCCTTCTCTGAGGTTCCAGTTTTAGATTGTTTTTTTCCCCAAAGTCTTTGATGCTGCTCTAAGCAGCTCTGCACATCTCCAGGGCCTTCAAAGAAGCTGCCTCATCTGAATATGAACCCATGAAGATATTTGTGTGATAAGAAATAAATTGTATCTTTCTTCCTTGTGCTTTGTGTGCATAACAATAGAACTGTTGGGTAATTCTGTGGAAGAAAGTATTTAGTGGAAGCTATTGTTTTATTCCCTTCTGTTTGGGGGTAGGAGAAGTATTGTTTAAATACAACATGAGACAGGGTGAAGAATGCTCCTGGAAGGTTCTTGGCCACCATACACAGACTTATGTGTGGTGTCGAACCTTAGCAGAAGAGGAATTTGGAAGAGTAGTGAGGAGAACATTAGATTTTATTGGAGCAGATGAATTGAAAACCCTAAAGAAAACCTTAGGAAGCAGAAAAAATATAATTATCTCACAGTGACACTTTGCTGAAGTGTAGGGCAGAAAAGTGATTTTCAAAAAAGCTTTTGCACTGGAAATATTTATTTATTTATTTATTTATTTTAAATCAACTTCTATTTCTAATGCCTTAAATCTCACTGAGTTACTCTGTTAACAAAACTGAAGATAACCTGGAGGATTTTTCTCAAAAAAACTTCAAATAAATTTTTTTTTCATATTTCTCCACATATGTCTGTTTGATCTTTCAGCATACTATAGATTATACCAGACATGCTCAAATATAAAGAAGTAGGAAAGACTGATCCTAGCTAACTTTTAATACAACACCACCAGGCAAAAATTCACCTCCCTTTTGAAATGTACAATTTAAATCAGTTTCATTTGCCAAGTCAAAGGTTAAAGATGTTATCACAAAGAGGAAGTATGAATTTAAAGAGTGTGGATTTTGACTCAGTTCAGTCTATACCAACTGATAACTGAGTAATATTTGCCAAGTTACTTAACCACTCTGAATTTTAGTTTAGGGTCTGCAAAATAAAGAGCGTAAGGAAGACAAAGTAAGAATATTTTTGGAAAAGCTTTGTAAACAATAAAATTCAAATTCAAAACCATATAATTGAAGTTACCTATCACTAGCAATATAATAATCAGAAAACAATAGTTTTATGTATAGCTCATGTGGAGATTCTTCGTGTTTTGGTCAGCAAGTATTCTTAAATAACTTAGTGGATTAATAAGTCTGCAAAAGTAAAAACAAAAACCCTTATTGGTAATTGACCATAAAACAATATATATGTGTGTATATGTATATGTATATGTATATGTATATGTATATGTATATGTATATGCCTGTGCCTGTGTGATCTATTAGTTTGGGTAGGGTAAGCTGCTGAAATAAATGGACATGAAATGATTAAGTAATTGTCTCAAGTTTAATCTTTTTATCTGAGTGGCAGCTTTGCTCCTTATAGTTGTCTAGGAACAGGTCTGATATGGCCAGTCTAGCTGTGAGAAGAGGGAGAGAGCCTAATCTGGGTCCAGTGATTTCCATTCAAGCAAGAGAGGTGGAATTTGCACATATTGCCTCCTTCCATATTCCATTGTCAAGAGCTTGGACACGTGGCCATGCCTAGCTGCAAAAGAGCCTGGGGATACCGTCTAGCTTAGCGTCTGTATCCTACCTACACATTAATTACTATCAGAAGAACAGCTGATTTTAGTGGATAGTATGTCCACCATGATGGACACTGCTTTTTCCTCATTTCCCTCTTAATGAAATACACAGTATATTAAATTATTTACATATTAAATAATATATAAATAGTGCCTGGCATATAGTAAGTACTCAAGTGATAGCTGTTATTATTATACAAATACTTCACTTCATAACAATGAAGAAGAATGTTGTGTTAGTGGTTCAGTGGTTGGCATCTGAAAATGTAATAACATTTATGTCCATATTTCATTTGTGATGAGTTTCTTGTAGTCATTAAATCTTTAAAATTCAAGATCCTCAAGTGTGGTGGCTCATGCCTGTAATCCCAGCACTTTGGGAGGCTGAGACAGGCAGACCACTTGAGGTCAGGAGTTTGAAACCAGCCTAGGCAACGTGGCAAAACCCCATCTCTACTAAAAATACAAAAATTAGCTGGACTTGGTGGTGTGCACCTGTAGTCCCAGCTACTCAGGAGGCTGAGGCAGGAGAATTGCTTGAACCCAGGAAATGGAAGTTGCAGTGACCTGAGATCACACCACTACACTCCAGCCTGTGCAACACAGTGAGACTCTGTCTCAAAAAAAAAGAAAAAAAAAATTCGTGTAGATAGAAGGATTTGGATGTGCTAGATGTGAATATTGCATTTATAAGCTGGCTTTTTGCTGCCTGTATGAAAACAAATTGATGATTGAAGAACATGGCTTCAAAAGCAAGAGAAAAAAGGCTTTCTTAATTTTATGGCATTTTATAGCTATGGATTTGTTAGCTATGAAAAAACGAAAATATATAACGTTTTCCTGCAAAAGTTCCAAAATTAATAAATTTATCACCACTTAATAATTTTAATAAATTATTAATTAGCTCATAAGACATGTCACTCTCCAAACAATTAAATTACATTAGAGATTAAAATTTGAGGGGTTTTTATAAAATGTTCCTTTTAAATGAACCCTTTAATTTCAAGATTAAGCAAAATTAAGTATTGAAATTTTTGCGATGCAAAAATAAAATACTTAATGATATTTGCTGGAAAAACTCTGTTCCTGTGCAATCATGCTGCTGGAATGCCGTGGTACCTGGTGATTTATATATTGTCTGAGCACAGAAATCTAAAATTAATCTTGACTTTGCCATACATTATCTTTCTTGTGTGTGTGTGTGTTTTAACTTTGGGAAGAGGAAGGATAATAACACACTTTAAACTTAAATGCCTGTGCTGCATAAGTTAATTATTGTACATTCAATGAGAAATAGTTAAGTTCCTATTTAATGCTATGCTAAGCAAGTCAATAAACTGGAAGCAAGTTTGTACTCACCACCCTTGAATTCAGCACCCGTAGACTCAAGACATTTGTATTGTATACTATGGCATAGTCAAGATAGAAAGACACCTAATCTGCTTTAGCAGCATGCCATGTGTGAGGGCTATTTAATCTCATTGGAGACAATCTCTATTCTTGCCATTCTACAAAATGATTCATTTTCATCTGTGTAGTCATGGCATAGGAAGACCTCAGTACCATCTGGGTCCGCTTGGTTCATGACCTGTCGTTTTATGATTGCAGATAACTAAAACTATTCTAAATATCTACCATATAATCAAAAATGTATCCAGCCTATAATAAAAATAAGGGGATACTAACATGAATTTTGAAGTTAAACAGACCTAAAGTCAAATTGTGGCTCTACCACTTACTAACTGTGCAATGCTATTCAAGTATTTCTGAACATGAAATTTCTGAACATGAGTTTTCTTATCTATAACATATAGATAAGATAATAACACCTACCTGTAGTATAACACCTACCTCAAAGGTGTTTTCTTTTCTATAATATATAGATAAGATAATAGCACCTATCTATAGTATAATAACACCTACCTCAAAGGCTTAATGCGAAGATGAAATGGAGGAATACAAGATAAATAAAATGTGTAGTACACAGAAGGGAACAATACCAAAGTAGTAGTGAAATCTTCAGGTGAGCATTTAGGATATCCGTAGGATGTTTTTCAGATTCCAGTCTCTATTCTTTGTCTTACTCTGTCCCCTGATCTGTATTGCCTGCTTTTGTTTTCCATGATACTATACACTGGATATGGCACTTCCTGCCATCAGAAGCAGTATCTTGGATTAGTTTGTTTTAGCTCTTGCTGTGTCCTCTGTGCTGCTCAGTAGGAAGAGATTTTAAAGGTTTCACTGACTTTAGATGGGAACAAGAACATTTTTTAGGTTGATGGGCTTCCCTTATCATTTAAGAGCTAACCAAACAGTTCTCATTGCAAAAGAATAAGTCGCCCTAGGATGAAAGTAAACTTTGTCCATTGATCAGGGTATCAGTTTTCTTTCTTTACTTTGCTCCATCTTATTTGGATCTTTTGGTATTTTGATCTTTGGAATGGATTATTATTTATTTATTTTGAGACAAGGTCTCACTCCATCACCGAGGCTGAAGTGCAGTGGTGTGATCACAGCTTACTGCAGTTTCAACTTCCCAGGTTCAGATGATTCTCCTACCTCAGCCTCCCAAGTAGTTGGCTGGGACTACAGGTGCACATCACCACACCCTGCTAATTTTTTGTATTTTTTGCAGAGATGGGATTTTTCCATGTTGCCCAGGTTGGTCTTGAACTCCTGGGCTTAAGTGATCTGCTCCCTTCAGCCTCCCAAAGTACTGGGATTACAGGCATGAGACATCATGCCTGGCCTAGAAAGGATTATTTTAACACAGAAGGTGCAAGATTGTTGCTCAAGGATGTTGATCCTCATGCCCATTTTACATTTTACTTTACCTGTCTTTCTCTGGATATGCAACTTTGTCTAAACCAGGATGCTTGAAGAAAAATGAGTGTGAAAAAATAGTACCTGAAATGTAATGTAAGAAGTTTAGTTGCCCTGTTTATGAATATGCTATTAAATTTTTATAAATATTAGTGCAGTGAAGTGTATTGCATAATAAAACATCAAGAACTAATGTTCTAGGCATCTCAAAAAGAACACAGCCAAAACACAACTGTATTACCCCTATCCTCACAAGTTTGCCTTTTCTAATCTTCTTCATCTCAGGATGACACTATCATCCACCCAGTTGTTCAAGCCAAGTATCTAGAAGTTAGCCTTATTCTCCACATTATTCTATCAGCCAGGTATGATTAAACTAATATCCAAAAGCTATCGCTCAGGTCTATAACTCTCTTTAGAATCCTCCCATGGATTGCTATGTCCCAACAGTACATCCTCCATGGAGAAGTTGAAGTAATTTAAAAAAAAATTTTTATTTTGTAAAGACAGAGTCACACTATGTTGCCCAGGCTAGTGTCCAACTCCTGGCCTCAAATGATCCCCCTGTCTCGGTCCCCCAAAGTGCTTGGAGTAATGTTTTAAAAGTGTGAATGAGAAAATGTTGCTCTCCTGCTTGAACTCCCTCAAAGCTTCCCATCTCACCTAGAAGAAGAACCACTCCCCTTACTCAGGCTTACAAAGTCCTACATGATCATTCACCTGTCTCCTCTTTGGGCTTATTTTGTGATCCTTTTCTCACCCTCGCTGCCTGTGCTCTAGTCACATGCTGACCTTCCCTGGTCCTGGAGAGTTGTTCCTTCTTTTTTTTTTTTTTTTTAAAAAAAAAATTTATTTATTTATTTACTTATTATTATTATTATACTTTAAGTTCTAGGGTACATGTGTATAACTTGCAGGTTTGTTACATATGTATACTTGTGCCATGTTGGCGTGCTGCACCCATCAACTCGTCAGCACCCATCAACTCGTCATTTACATCAGGTATAACTCCCAATGCAATCCCTCCCCCCTCCCCCCTCCCCATGATAGGCCCCGGTGTGTGATGTTCCCCTTCCCAAGTCCAAGTGATGTCATTGTTCAGTTCCCACCTATGAGTGAGAACATGCGGTGTTTGGTTTTCTGTTCTTGTGATAGTTTGCTAAGAATGATGGTTTCCAGCTGCATCCATGTCCCTACAAAGGAC